>NC_069500.1:1409473763-1409476263 GCF_027579735.1 Bombina bombina
TGTATGTGTGTGTTTATGTGTGTGTTTATGTTTGTGTATATGTATATATATATATATATATATATATGTGTGTGTGTGTGTGTGTTTGTGTGTATGTCTGTGTATGTTTGTTTGTGTCTTTTGTATGTATGTGTATGTATTTATTTGTTTGTATGTATGTGTGTGTATGTGTTTCTATTTGTTGTGTGTATGTGTGTGTATATATTTTTAAGTGTGTGTGTGTTTATATGTATGTGTGTGTGTTTGTGTGTATGTCTGTCTGTGTATCTTTGTGTCTTTTGTATGTATGTGTATGTATTTATTTGTTTGTATGTATGTGTGTGTATGTGTTTCTATTTGTTGTGTGTATGTGTATATATTTTAAAGTGTGTGTGTGTGTGTTTTGTGTGGAAACCATTAAGTAAAAGATGTTTAAGCATACAGTGAATCTAACAGAAAACACCTGATTCTGTGCATCCGGTGCTGGGACTTTACAGCTCATTGGCTGATAAGGGGCAGTTCCCTAATAAAAAGTTGGTGTATTCAGCACAGAAACATCCATTTAAAATAAATAAATCATCTTAGCAAATTTTGAAACCTTCTGATACAGAAAACATTTGAGTACTGTGTCTCTTAAAGCAGCTGTGGCATAGTGTAATCCGTTAGCAAAGTCCTGTGCTGTTGCCTTCTCTAGCAGGTAAAGGGTTAAGCACATCCCTTTCATTCCTTCTCATCTCCTTAATCCCTGTTTCTCATTCAGTTGCAGAGAGGGGTAGAGCTGAAGGAGATTCCCACCCTGGCAACACACCATATATCTCCCTATCATTTATACAGTAGTACACACACTGCACATAATGTATGAGCTGTCAGAGGTGGTGTGTTTGTTTGTGCACATCACTGATGCAATTCTGCTGCCTTCTCTCCATCATATAACCTGTGCACCATGCTCTCTGCGGTGATGAGTCACTATGTGTCTGACAAACACAGCAAACATCACACATTTGTGGGATAAGTAGTTTTAATAAATCCCACAATCATCTACTGTTTCTAAAACAGTAGATAAAAATGATATAGCAATAAAGGACTTTGTATAATGGGGGTACTTACACAGTTACTGCAGCTAATTGCCCCCCAAAAAAACACTGGCTAGTAGGGAAGGGGGGGTGGCTAGCCTGTTGTATACCCATATTAGATGCCAAATCAGACTATGTTGCCCAAGCAGACAGATCAGTCTCAGTCTTTCTACATATATTTGACTGGGATACTGGGTCATACCATTGTGTGAGTGTATATCTATCTATATATATATATTCTATAGGTAACTGCTTCATTATTTGTTTAGTAGGTCAGTATTTGGCATTTGCAATTATCATTATTAGTTGCTTCCAATGCTGACTTACACATGGTTTTTGGAGATACATCTGCCTGTATGATCACTTTGTGTCAATGTGTGCTGTCCTGATATATATGAGGGAACCTTAGTGCATTAGATTTCTCGATGACTATCTCCTGTTAAGTGAATTTTGGGTGATATAATGAGCTATAAAATATCAGTAGTTTATTGCAAGTGAGGGATTAATAGCTGAAAGATCAAAGTAAGAATTTACACATATTATTTTTGCACTCTCTATTGCAAGAAACCATGTGCAAAGCAGTCAGAGGTTTCTGTCTTATTTTTTTATATACATTCTCACAAGTGTACTTTATTCATTGTAACACAGTATAAGTCAATAGATAATAAATAAAAAAATCATGTGATCAGAAAAGGCTTAGATACAAGGTAATCACAGAGGTTAAAAGTGTATTAATATAACTGTGTTGGTTATGCAAAATTGGGGAATGGGTAATAAAGGGATTATCTATCTTTTAAAACAATAAATAAAATTTGAGTTGACTGTCCCTTTAAAGGGACAGTCTACCATAGAATTGTTATTGTTTTAAAATATAGATAATCCCTTTATTATTCATTCCCCAGTTTTGCATAACCAACACAGTTATATTAATATACTTTTTACCTCTGTGATTACCTTGTATCTAGGAACCTTCTTCCAGCCCCCTGATCACATGACTGTGACTGTTTATTATCTATTGTCTTAAATTTAGCATTGTGTTGTGCTAGATCTTAAATAACCCCCTGTGCCTGAACACAGTTTTATCTATATGGCCCATGTGTACTTTCTGTCTCTTTATGTTGAAAAAGCCTGTGATAAGAGGCAGCCCTCAAAGGCTTAGAAATTAGCATATGAGCCTACCTATGTTTAGTTTAAACTGAGAAAAAAAGCAAATTTGATGATAAAAGTAAATTGGAAAGTTGATTAAAATTACAAGTCCTATCTGAATAATGAAAGTTTAATTTATACTAGACTGTCCCTTTAATAACATTAAGCAACTTAAAGGGACATTGTCTTAAAAAACAGTACATAAACTTTTGTGTAGTTACTGCATGGGATATAAAATCAAATGTGTGGTAAAGTTGTGATGTGCATAAAGTATATGTATAACTATAGGGGCATATGATCCT